>NC_069503.1:344227819-344272819 GCF_027579735.1 Bombina bombina
GTAAGTCGGACAAACTAGCGATGTCCAGAAATAAGCGTAAGTACAAATTTCTGGAGTCGCCAGTGACTTACGGCACCTTAGAAACTGCCGCCGCATAAAAAAAAACTGACTAAAGTCTTAAATCTCCCGTTACTGTCTAACACGCATCCCAAACATAGCCCGACACGTATACCCCTCTATCCGCAATCCCCCCTCTCACTCCTAACAATAAATATATTAACCCCTAAACCGCCGCTCCCGGACCCCGCCGCCAGCTACATTAAATGTCTTATCCCCTAATCTGACCCCCCTATACCGCCACCAGCTACATTAAATGTCTTACCCCCTAATGTGATCCCCCTACACCGCCGCCAGCTACATTTAAATTATTACCCCTAATGTGAGCCCCCTACCCCGCCGCCACCTAAATTAACTATATTACCCCCTAATATGATCCCCATACACCGCCGCCACCTATATTAAAATTATTACCCCCTAATATGATCCCCCTACACCGCCGCCACCTATAACTACATTAACCCCTAATCTGAGCCCCCTACCCCGCCGCCACCTTTTTTAAATCCTAGCATTTTTAAAACACTAGGATTTACAAGTGCTAAAAATAAAGGGGACTTTCAGTCATGAAGTATAAAAAACTTCATGCTCAAAGTTCCTTTATTTTTATGCAGTTTATGCAGAGCTAAGTACCTCCAGCCACCCACTGCAAATGATTATTTTCTCAATGAGACCTCTTAGCCAATAGCATGCTAGCTATCTGGCATAATTCCGATCGTCTAGCATAGCTATTGGCTAAGAGGTTGAAACGTCACCTCATAGAAAGAATAACACTTAGCCGTGGGATAATTATTTACATATATTTTATTATATACAAAACTGATGTAAATAGTGCTATTTTTTAAATAAATAAATGTTACTTAATACTTTTAACATTGTAAGGGCTACTTTTTAAAAAACATGTACTGTGTAATAAAGATGAACAGATTAATCTAATAGTGTGAAAAGATAAATCCAGTTTACACCAAAAATGCCCAGAATCCATCAACATATTAGGTCTGCTCATTCAAACTGACATGTGCTGTGTGCGCACTCTTGCCAGACACAGTCCTGGGGCAAAGGATCTGAGTAATAGTTTATTCTGCACAGCTGAACACAGAACCACAAAAGTGTTTTCACAAGATATTCATAGCACCTTTAATAAATCCTATCCAGACAGGACTAAACAGGATGACACAGCATCATGTATACACCAGATGACAAGTGATTCAAATGCCTTGATCAGATGTCCAGGTTAGAACAAAGGCTTCAGACAGATTCTCCCCAATGAATTGCATAAGGCAGACAAGTCAGCTGTTGCTTCAGCTTCACCTGTAGCACAAGATGTCACATGGTTTAGAAACATACAACACTCAGCAATAAAGTAACAAAGAACATGTTAGCCTACTCAAATATTCCCCCAGAAGGGATTGTGAATAGAAGTAATTTGCATACTTTATGTACATATGTAAGTATGATTTGCCTTTACATCATTTCCCATTCATATATGAGAGAAAGCGTTTTTGTTTATTTTAAAATTAATCAAATTATCACGGTTGTTTTTTCCATACATATTGGAACATATGTTAAATGGTCATAATAGTATTATATCTTCTTAAAGGGACACTAAACCCAATTTTATTTTCTTTCATGATTCAGATAGAGCATGCAATTCTAAGCAACTTTCTAATTTACTACTATTATCATCTAAGGCATCTAAGCTAAGGAGCCAACCAATTTTTGGTTCAGACCCTGGACAGCACTTTTTTATTAGTGGGTGCATTTAGTCACCAATGAGCAAGCACAACCCAGGTTGTGAACCAAAAATGGGCTGGCTTCTAAACTTACATTCTTGCTTTTCAAATAAAGATAGCAAAAGAATGAAGAAAATTGATAGCGTAAATTAGAAAGTTGCTTAAAATTGAATGCTCTAGGTCATGAAAGAAAAGATTTGGGTTCAGTGTCCCTTTAAATACCTTTCCTAAAAACATGCAGAAATCTCACAAATGTTTCACATTAAGAGGGCAAACGTTACATGGTGCTCAAAGTATTATCATCAACAGACACCCCATACATACATAAAGAAACTAACCAAAAACACCATATTTAGCCAGCAAATTATATTCACATATTCAACTCTGTGCTATTTAGCCGACACAACTAATATATACATAAGTACACAGAGAAAGACAGATAAAAATATACAGTGCACATTAAATATGTGATAGTGCAAAACAACATTTTCTTCACTGAAAAATAAATACCTTAAGTTTTTTTTTTACATTTATCTTCTGTCCCTGCTCTCCAGAGTATTAACTTAAGAATATACATTCAGTTTGCTTTTTTACTATGTAAAAGAAATGTCTAAAACAAAATGTTCAATGTAGTGAAATATTGCTGAAAAACTAAATTTATGCTTACCTGATAAATTAATTTCTTTCTTTACACAGTGAGTCCATGGATCATCAATTACTGTTGGGAATATCACTCCTGGCCAGCAGGAGGAGGCAAAGAGCACCACAGCAAAGCTGTCACTTCCCTTCCCACAACCCCCAGTCATTCGACCAAAGGAAAAGGAGAGAAAGGTTATAACACATGGTGCAGAGGTGCCTGAGGTTTAAATAAAAAAAACTGTCTGAAAACAGGGAGGGCCGTGGACTCACCATGTCAAGAAAGAAATACATTTATCAGGTAAGCATTCATTTTGTTTTCTTTCTTAAGACACAGTGAATCCACGGATCATCAATTACTATTGGGAATCAATACCCAAGCTAGAGGACACAGATGATAAGGGAGGGCAAGACAGGTAACCTAAACAGAAGACAACACTGCCTGCAGAACCTTTCTCCCAAAAGAAGCCTCAGCCGAGGCAAAAGTATAATATTTAGAAAATTTTAAAAAAGCGTACAAAGAAGACCAAGTTGCAGCCTTACAATTCTGTTCTACAGTGGCCTCATTCTTGAAGGCCCAAGAAGAAGACACCGCCCTAGTGGAGTGAGCTGTAATCCTCTCAGGAGGCTGCTGTCCAGCAGTCTCACGAGCCATACGAATAACACTTCTCAGCCAGAGAGAAAGAGAAGTGGAAGTAGCTTTCTGGCCTTTACGTTTATCAGAAAAGCAAACAAACAATGCAGAAGACTGAAGGAAGTCCTTCGTAGCTTGCAGATAGAATTTAAGAGCCAGCACAACGTCTAAGTTGTGCAACAAACGTTCTTTATGAGAAGGAGGATTAGGACAGAGAGAAGGAACAACAATTTCCTGATTAATATTTCTTTTTGAAACAACCTTAGGAAGAAAACCAAACTTGGTACGGAGAACTGCCTTATCTGCATGAAATATGAGATAAGAAGAATCACTCTGTAATGCTGAGAGTTCAGAAACCTTCCGAGCAGAAGAAATAGCAATAAGAAACAAAACTTTCTAAGATAATAACTTAAGACTTTAAGAACAAGATTAAAGGCTCCAAGGAGGAGCAACTGTTTTAAATACAGGCCTGATTCTGACCAGGGCCTGACAAAAGGATTGTACATCCGGCATGTCCGCCAGACGCTTGTGCAGCAGAATGGATAAAGCAGAAATCTGACCTTTGAGGGTACTGACAGATAACCCCTTCTCAAGGCCTTCCTGGAGAAAAGATAAGATCCTTGGGATCCTGACCTTACTCCAAGAAAATCCTTTAGACTCACACCAATAAAGATATTTACGCCATATCTAATGGTAAATCTTTCTAGTGACAGGCTTACGAGCCTGAGTCATGGACTCAATGACCGATTCGGAAAATCCACGTTTAGCTAAAATCACACGTTCAATCTCCAAGCAGTCAGCTTCAGAGAAACGAGATTTGGATGAAGGAAGGGCCCCTGAAGCATAAGATCCTTCCTCAGCGGAAGTTTCCACGGAGGTAGAGACGACATCTCTACTAGATCTGCATACCAGATCCTGCGAGGCCACACAGGAGCTATTAGAATCACTGATGCTCTCTCCTGCTTGATCCGAGCGATGACTCGCGGAAGGAGAGCAAACGGAGGAAAGAGATATGCCAACTTGAAGTTCCAAGGAACCATCAGATCATCTATCAGAAAGGCTTAAGGATCTCTTAACCTCAAACCGTACTTTGGAAGTTTGGCGTTCTGATGAGACGCCATCAGATCCAGTTCTGGTAATGCCCATCTGGTTGTTACCCTGGAGAACACTTCCGGATGGAGTTCCCACTCCCCAGGATGAAAAGTTTGTCTGCTCAGAAAATCTGTCTCCCAATTGTCCACTCCTGGATGATCCGTGCCACCTTCTTCATGGCTAAGGAACTCAGAGTTCCCCCTTGGTGGTTGATGTAGGCCACTGAGGTTATGTTGTCGGTCTGGAACTTGATAGCCCGGGCTAGGGCCAGTGGAGGCCAAGCCATTAAGGCATTGAAGATCGATCTTAACTCCAGAATGTTTATGGGGAGAGCAGATTCCTCCTGAGACCAAAGTCCCTGCGCCTTCAACGAGTCCCAGACTACTCCCCAACCCAACAGGCTGGCATCTGTGGTCACAATTACCCAAGAGGGTCTCTGAAAATACGTCCCCAGGGACAGGTGTTCTTGTGACAGCCACCACGGTAGGGATTCCCTTGTTGATTGATCCAGAACTATTCTCTGAGATAGATCTGCATAATCCCAGTTCCACTGAGCGAGCATGCATAGCTGCAGAGGTCTCAAATGGAACAGAGCAAACGGAACTATGTCCATGGAAGCCACAATCAACCCGATTACCTCCATGCATTGGGCCACTGGTGGTCGTGTCGCCACTTGTAGGGACAGACAAGTGGACAGAATCATGGCTCTTCTGACCTCCGTCAGAATTTTTTTTATATAGACAGAGAGTCTATAATGGTTCCTAGGAAAGTCACTCTTGTAGATGGAACAAGATAACTTTTCTCCATATTGATTTTCCAACTGTGAGAATGAAGAAACCTCAACAAAATCATTGTATGGGATTCTGCTAGTTGAAAGGATGGCACCTGAACCAGAATGTCATCCAGATAAGGCGCCACTGCAAGACCCCAAGACCGAACTACCGCCAGCAGAGCTCCCAGGACCTTTGATAAAAATTCTGGGAGCCGTGGCGAGACCAAATGGCAGTGCCACAAATTGGAAATATTTGTCTAGTTAGGCAAACCTCAGATATTTGTGATGATCCCTGTGAATGGGAACGTGCAGATACGCATCCTTCAAGTCTATGGTCATCATGAATTGACCTTCTTGAATCAGAGGAAGAATGAAGCGGATAGTCTCCATCTTGAAGGACGGCACTCTGAGGAATTTGTTTAGAAGCTTTAGATCTAGAATGGGCCTGAAAGCTCCCTCTTTTTTGGGAACCACAAACAGGTTGGAGTAAAATCTGAGACCCTGTTCCTGACTTGGAACTGGAACTATCACTCCCAAGAGGGAAAGAATCTGTACACATTTCAAGAACGCCTCTTTTTATCCGGTCTACAGATAATCTTGAGAGGTGGAACCTGCCCCTGGGAGGAAAAGTATTGAACTCTAACTTGTACCCCTGGGACACTATGTCGACTGCCCACGGGTCTAGAACGTCTCGTTCCCAAGATTATGAAAACAGAGAGTCTGCCCCCCACTTGATCCGATCCTGGATCGGGGGCAACCCATTCATGCTGACTTGGATTCATCTGTGGGTTTCTTGGATTGATTCCCCTTATTCCAAGACTGACCAGGCTTCCAGGAAGGCTTGGATTGTTACTGCTTGCTAGAGGCAGGGAAAAACTTACGGAAGGAATGAAAATTGGTCTGACGTCCCTTTGATTTATTCTTTTTGTCTTGAGGCAAAAAGTATCCTTTACCACCCGTGATATCGGAGATAATCTCTGCCAAAGCTGGCCCGAACAAGGTCTTTCCTTATAGGGTATAGCCAAAAGTTTAGATTTAGAAGAAACTTCTGCAGACCAAGACTTAGCGCTATATGTTCTAAAATTGCAAAACCAGATACTTTAGCTCCCAACTTAATGACTTGCAAGGAAGCGTCAGTTATAGAGGAGTTGGCTAACTTGAGAGCCTTAATCCTAGCCTGAATTTCTTTCAAGGGAGTTTCAGCTTGCAAGGATTCAGACAAAGCGTCAAACTAATAGGCTATCGCAATGGTTACTGTAGCAATGCACACCGCCGGTTGCCATTGTAACCCCTGATGAGTATTTATCTCCTTTAAAAAAAGGCCTCCAGCTTTTTATCCATATGTTACTTGAAAGAGCAACTATCTTCAATAGTGATAGTAGTTCTCTTAGCTAAAGTGGAAATCGCCCCTTCCACCTTAGGAACCGCCTGCCATGACTCCTTGAAGGAGTCAGCTACCGGGAACATTTTCCTAAACACAGGGGAGGGGGAGAAGGGAATTCCTGGTCTCTCCCATTCCGGTGATATAATCTCTGTGGCACAGTCTGGCACTGGAAACGCCTCCCCAGATGAGGGGACATTAAAGTATCTATTCAATTTGCTAGACTTTTTAGGGTTGACAACAATAGGCATATCGGAGTTGTCAAAGGTAGCTAAAACCTCCTTTAACAAGACACGGAGGTGCTCAAGCTTGAACTAGGAAGGCAGGGTGGCAGGCAAAACTATAACAAACAGGCGCAAGATGAAATATAAAAAGAAAAAACTTTAATGAAAAAACATAATTTATGTAAGAACTTACCTGATAAATTCATTTCTTTCATATTAGCAAGAGTCCATGAGCTAGTGACGTATGGGATATACATTCCTACCAGGAGGGGCAAAGTTTCCCAAATCTCAAAATGCCTATAAATACACCCCTCACCACACCCACAAATCAGTTTAACGAATAGCCAAGAAGTGGGGTGATAAGAAAAAGTGCGAAAGCATAAAAAATAAGGAATTGGAATAATTGTGCTTTATGCAAAAAAATCATAACCACCACAAAAAAGGGCGGGCCTCATGGACTCTTGCTAATATGAAAGAAATGAATTTATCAGGTAAGTTCTTACATAAATTATCTTTTCTTTCATGTAATTAGCAAGAGTCCATGAGCTAGTGACGTATGGGATAATGACTACCCAAGATGTGGATCTTCCACGCAAGAGTCACTAGAGAGGGAGGGATAAAATAAAGACAGCCAATTCCGCTGAAAATAATCCACACCCAAAATAAAGTTTAATATTAAAAAGCTAAGCAGAAGATTCAAACTGAAACAGCTGCCTGAAGTACTTTTCTACCAAAAACAGCTTCAGAAGAAGAAAACACATCAAAATGGTAGAATTTAGTAAAAGTATGCAAAGAAGACCAAGTTGCAGCTTTGCAAATCTGATCAACCGAAGCTTCATTCCTAAACGCCCAGGAAGTAGAAACTGACCTAGTAGAATGAGCTGTAATCCTCTGAGGCGGAGTTTTACCCGACTCAACATAGGCATGATGAATTAAAGATTTCAACCAAGATGCCAAAGAAATGGCAGAAGCTTTCTGGCTTTTTCTAGAAACGGAAAAGATGACAAATAGACTAGAAGTCTTTCGGAAAGTCTTAGTAGCTTCAACATAATATTTCAAAGCTCTAACAACATCCAAAGAATGCAATGATTTCTCCTTAGAATTCTTAGGATTAGGGCATAATGAAGGAACCACAATTTCTCTACTAATGTTGTTGGAATTCACAACCTTAGGTAAAAATTTAAAAGAAGTTCGCAACACCGCCTTATCCTGATGAAAAATCAGAAAAGGAGACTCACAAGAAAGAGCAGACAATTCAGAGACTCTTCTGGCAGAAGAGATGGCCAAAAGGAACAAAACTTTCCAAGAAAGTAATTTAATGTCCAATGAATGCATAGGTTAAAACGGAGGAGCTTGAAGAGCCCCCGGAACCAAATTCAAACTCCAAGGAGGAGAAATTGACTTAATGACAGGTTTTATACGAACCAAGGCTTGTACAAAACAATGAATATCAGGAAGATTAGCAATCATTCTGTGAAAAAGAACAGAAAGAGCAGAGATTTGACCTTTCAAGGAACTTGCGGACAAACCTTTATCTAAACCATCCTGAAGAAACTGTAAAATTCTCGGAATTCTAAAAGAATGCCAGGAAAAATGATGAGAAAGACACCAAGAAATATAAGTCTTCCAGACTCTATAATATATCTCTCTAGATACAGATTTACGAGCCTGTAACATAGTATTAATCACAGAGTCAGAGAAACCTCTTTGACCAAGAATCAAGCGTTCAATCTCCATACCTTTAAATTTAAGGATTTGAGATCCTGATGGAAAAAAGGACCTTGCGACAGAAGGTCTGGTCTTAACGGAAGAGTCCACGGTTGGCAAGAGGCCATCCGGACAAGATCCGCATACCAAAACCTGTGAGGCCATGCTGGAGCTACCAGCAGAACAAACGAGCATTCCTTCAGAATCTTGGAGATTACTCTTGGAAGAAGAACTAGAGGCGGAAAGATATAGGCAGGATGATACTTCCAAGGAAGTGATAATGCATCCACTGCCTCCGCCTGAGGATCCCGGGATCTGGACAGATACCTGGGAAGTTTCTTGTTTAGATGAGAAGCCATCAGATCTATTTCTGGAAGTTCCCACATTTGAACAATCTGAAGAAATACCTCTGGGTGAAGAGACCATTCGCCCGGATGCAACGTTTGGCGACTGAGATAATCCGCTTCCCAATTGTCTATACCTGGAATATGAACCGCAGAGATTAGACAGGAGCTGGATTCCGCCCAAACCAGAATTCGAGATACTTCTTTCATAGCCAGAGGACTGTGAGTCCCTCCTTGATGATTGATGTATGCCACAGTTGTGACATTGTCTGTCTGAAAACAAATGAACGATTCTCTCTTCAGAAGAGGCCAAGACTGAAGAGCTCTGAAAATTGCACGGAGTTCCAAAATATTGATCAGTAATCTCACCTCCTGAGATTCCCAAACCCCTTGTGCCGTCAGAGACCCCCACACAGCCCCCCAACCTGTAAGACTTGCATCTGTTGAAATTACAGTCCAGGTCGGAAGAACAAAAGAAGCCCCCTGAACTAAACGATGGTGATCTGTCCACCACGTCAGAGAGTGTCGTAAATCGGTTTTAAAGATATTAATTGAGATATCTTTGTGTAATCCCTGCACCATTGGTTCAGCATACAGAGCTGAAGAGGTCGCATGTGAAAACGAGGAAAGGGGATCGCGTCCGATGCAGCAGTCATAAGACCTAGAATTTCCATGCATAAGGCTACCGAAGGGAATGATTGTGACTGAAGGTTTCGACAAGCTGAAATCAATTTTAGACGTCTCTTGTCTGTCAAAGACAGAGTCATGGACACTGAATCTATCTGGAAACCCAAAAAGGTTACCCTTGTCTGAGGAATCAATGAACTTTTTAGTGAATTGATCCTCCAACCATGATCTTGAAGAAACAACAAAAGTCGATTAGTATGAAATTCTGCTAAATGTGAAGACTGAGCAAGTACCAAGATATCGTCCAAATAAGGAAATACCACAATACCCTGTTCTCTGATTACAGACAGAAGGGCACCGAGAACCTTTGTAAAAATTCTTGGAGCTGTTGCTAGGCCAAACGGCAGAGCCACAAACTGGTAATGCTTGTCCAGGAAAGAGAATCTCAGAAACTGATAGTGAGCTGGATGAATCGGAATATGCAGATATGCATCCTGTAAATCTATTGTAGACATATAATGCCCTTGCTGAACAAAAGGCAGGATAGTCCTTACAGTTACCATTTTGAATGTTGGTATCCTTACATAACGATTCAATATTTTTAGATCCAGAACTGGTCTGAAGGAATTCTCCTTCTTTGGTACAATGAAGAGATTCGAATAAAACCCCAGCCCCTGTTCCAGAACTGGAACTGGCATAATTACTCCAGCCAACTCTAGATCTGAAACACATTTCAGAAATGCTTGAGCTTTCGCTGGGTTTACTGGGACACGGGAAAGAAAAAATCTCTTTGCAGGAGGTCTTATCTTGAAACCAATTCTGTACCCTTCTGAAATAATGTTCTGAATCCAAAGATTGTGAACAGAATTGATCCAAATTTCTTTGAAAAAACGTAATCTGCCCCCTACCAGCTGAGCTGGAATGAGGGCCGCACCTTCATGTGGACTTAGAAGCTGGCTTTGCTTTTCTAGAAGGCTTGGATTTATTCCAGACTGGAGATGGTTTCCAAACTGAAACTGCTCCTGAGGATGACGGATCAGGCTTTTGTTCTTTGTTGAAACGAAAGGAACGAAAACGATTATTAGCCCTGTTTTTACCCTTAGATTTTTTATCCTGTGGTAAAAAAGTTCCTTTCCCACCAGTAACAGTTGAGATAATAGAATCCAACTGAGAACCAAATAATTTATTACCCTGGAAAGAAAGGGAAAGTAGAGTCGATTTAGAAGACATATCAGCATTCCAAGTTTTAAGCCATAAAGCTCTTCTAGCTAAAATAGCTAGAGACATAAACCTGACATCAACTCTGATAATATCAAAAATGGCATCACAGATAAAATTATTAGCATGTTGAAGAAGAAGAATAATGTGATGAGAATCATGATCTGTTACTTGTTGCGCTAAAGTTTCCAACCAGAAAGTTGAAGCTGCAGCAACATCCGCCAAAGATATAGAAGGTCTAAGAAGATTACCTGAACACAAATAAGCTTTTCTTAGAAAGGATTCAATTTTCCTATCTAAAAGGATCCTTAAAGGAAGTACCATCTGCCGTAGGAATAGTAGTACGTTTAGCAAGGGTAGAGATAGCCCCATCAACTTTAGGGATTTTATCCCAAAACTCTAATCTGTCAGACGGCACAGGATATAATTGCTTAAAACGTTTAGAAGGAGTAAATGAATTACCCAAATTATTCCATTCCCTGGAAATTACTTCAGAAATAGCACCAGGAACAGGAAAAACTTCTGGAATAACTACAGGAGATTTAAAGACCTTGTCTAAACGTTTAGATTTAGTATCAAGAGGACCAGAATCCTCAATTTCTAATGCAATTAGGACTTCTTTAAGTAAAGAACGAATACATTCCATTTTAAATAAATATGAAGATTTATCAGCATCAACCTCTGAAACAGAATCCTCTGAACCAGAAGAATCATTAGAATCAGAATGATGATGTTCATTTAAAAATTCATCTGGATAAAGAGAAGTTTTAAAAGACTTTTTATGTTTACTAGAAGGAGGAATAACAGACATAGCCTTCTTAATGGATTCAGAAACAAAATCTCTTATGTTATCAGGAACACTCTGAACATTAGATGTTGATGGAACTGCAACAGGTAATGGTATTTTACTAAAGGAAATATTTTCTGCATTAACAAGTTTGTCATGACATTTAATACAAACAACAGCTGGAGGAACAGCTACCAAAAGTTTACAGCAGATACACTTAGCTTTGGTAGTTCCAGCACCAGGCAGCGATTTTCCTGAAGTATCTTCTGACTCAGATGCAACATGAGACATCTTGCAATATGTAAGAGAAAAAACAACATATAAAGCAAAATTGATCAAATTCCTTAAATGACAGTTTCAGGAATGGGAAAAAATGCCAAAGAACAAGCTTCTAGCAACCAGAAGCAATGAAAAATGAGACTTAAATAATGTGGAGACAAAAGCGACGCCCATATTTTTTTAGCGCCAAATAAGACGCCCACATTATTTGGCGCCTAAATGCTTTTGGCGCCAAAAATGACGCCACATCCGGAACGCCGACATTTTTGGCGCAAAAGAACGTCAAAAAATGACGCAACTTCCGGCGACACGCATGACGCCGGAAACAGAAAAGATTTTTTGTGCCAAAAAAGTCTGCGCCAAGAATGACGCAATAAAATGAAGCATTTTCAGCCCCCGCGAGCCTAACAGCCCACAGGGAAAAAGTCAAATTTTTTAAGGTAAGAAAAAATGATTGATTCAAATGCATTATCCCAAATATGAAACTGACTGTCTGAAAATAAGGAATGTTGAACATCCTGAGTCAAGGCAAATAAATGTTTGAATACATATATTTAGAACTTTATAAAAAAGCGCCCAACCATAGCTTAGAGTGTCACAGAAAATAAGACTTACTTACCCCAGGACACTCGTCTACATGTTGTAGAAAGCCAAACCAGTACTGAAACGAACATCAGCAGAGGTAATGGTATATATATATAAGAGTATATCGTCGATCTGAAAAGGGAGGTAAGAGATGAATCTCTACGACCGATAACAGAGAACCTATGAAATAGACCCCGTAGAAGGAGATCATTGCATTCAAATAGGCAATACTCTCCTCACATCCCTCTGACATTCACTGCACGCTGAGAGGAAAACCGGGCTCCAACCTGCTGCGGAGCGCATATCAACGTAGAATCTAGCACAAACTTACTTCACCACCTCCATAGGAGGCAAAGTTTGTAAAACTGATTTGTGGGTGTGGTGAGGGGTGTATTTATAGGCATTTTGAGGTTTGGGAAACTTTGCCCCTCCTGGTAGGAATGTATATCCCATACGTCACTAGCTCATGGACTCTTGCTAATTACATGAAAGAAATTAATATATAAAATACATGATAGGCATGACACTAAGACAAGGGAGGGAAGAAAAACAGAGGCCTGACGTGTTTTGCGCCCCCTAGTGGCGCTTATTCATAGGCTAAGGTGCAAGGAGAGTGAGACCTATTTAAAGGAAAAAGATTAACCCTTCCAGTGCAGACAATAAATATTAAAATCACAAAAGTGTTAAAAACATACACAAATTGACAAAGAGATCTATATACAAAAAACATACTGTCTCAGCTGAAAAAACACAAGTAAGATATGGAGACAACAACACCTTTGATATCATACTACAATTATGAAAAAATATTTGTATAATTATATATTTTTATGTGTAATAGATAACAATGGAAGGAATAAATATATAAATGAACAAATAAATCCACCTTAGTAAACAATATATGTTAAAACTACTTAATGCTACAACCCAATAAATAATTAATATAAATTGATTATTACACCTATAATTTAATTGTCTATTAGGTAGTTAATGTCGCATTCTTTATTCATACCTAAGGGGTAACGTGTATTTAATTTGATTATCCAAAAAATTTCTTTTTTTATCAAGAATTTGATGTTTATTACCTCCTCTTGGTGGAATAATGGCTGTGTCTATAATCTGAACTGACATGTCTGCCAAATGTGTAAAATGTATACCATTAAAGTGATTCGCTACTGCCGAATCCTTACAATAATTTTTGACGTCCCTCACATGTTCTCCAAACCTAGTTCTGACTTCACGTGAGGTTTTACCTACGTATTGACATTTGCAAATGTTGCAAGTCAGAAGATAGATGGCAAATTTAGTTTTACAATTTGCATAAAAATTTATGCCATATTGTTTGTTGTCTATACTGGAGGAGAACTGATCACCTTTGATAAGATGGAGACAAGTGGTACATTCTCTACTTCCACACTTAAAAAGACCTTTTTTAGATAACCAGTCCCCTGATCTAAGACTCTTATTATTGTCTTGTACTAAACTTGGGGCAAGTACTCTCCCTAATGTTTTGGGTCTTTTGGGGACAAACCTAAAAAATTTTACAAGAGGTTTTAAAATTTCATCTCCTAGCAATATGTGTGAATGTTTTTTTAAAATTTTAACCACAGCATTATAATGTAGAGAATACTCAGTAGTAAAGACTATAGTATCATTTGTGTGTAATTTATGTTTGTCCTCTGTGTTTTTAGGTTTGCTCCTATAATCCTTCACTGTAAGTCTACATTGTTCAAGCTTTTTAGGATTATATCCTCTCTTAATGAGACTCTCTTTCAACTCTAACGACTGCTGGTCATATGTAGAATCACATTTAGTGTTTCTACGAAGCCTTATAAACTGCCCTCTCGGTATAGCCTTCACAACATGTTCAGGGTGTTGAGATGCTGCATGCAAGATGGTATTGCCCGCTATTGGTTTTCTATAAGTTTAGGTAACTATTTGATTGTCAAGAATCTTCAAAGTTAAGTCTAAGTAGTTGCTGTCTGTTGTGTTCCCGGTAAATTGTAAACTCATCAGATTATTGCTCAAATAAGCTAATAAATCCTCAAGGATAACTTCTTTCCTTTCATCTTTAACTATCAACAACAAATCATCTATGTAGCGAACAAAAAGTACTACTTGTTCCATCCAAGGGTTGTTGGCTGAAAAAATGTATGACAACTCCCACCATGCAACATAAATGTTTGCAAAAGCCGGGGCTAATTTAGCCCCCATGGCGGTCCCTCTTATCTGCAAGTAGTACTCATTGTTAAACATAAAATAATTATGTGAAAGTAAGAATTGTAAAACTTCACATATATAGTTCCTTTCTTGATCAATCAAACCTGTCTCTTTCTCCAAAAAATATTCAACAGCTCTAATACCTGAATTTTGTGGTATACTGGTATAGAGTGAAATAATGTCCGCAGTAATCCAACTGTAATTGGACTGCCATTGAATAGTATTCAATGTAGACAACAAATGAGATGTTGGTATCTATCCATTCTCCTAAACGTTCCAATAAAGAGCCAATACCCGCAACTATGGGTCTGCCCGGTGGGCATTTTTTATCCTTATGTATTTTTGGTACATGATGAAATAGTGGTGTATATGGATACTCTGGAACCAATAGTTCCATATCTTCAGTTTTGAAGATGCCCACAATTATACAATCTTCAACAAGCTTACCCATCTCCTTTTTAAAGACATGTACTGGATTATATGGCAACAACTTATATACACTAGTATCAGACAGCTGTCTCTGCGCCTCGCCAAAGTAATAAGATTTATCCATGACAACAATGCTGCCACCCTTATCTGAATTTCTGATCACAATATCACTATTATTTTTCAGAGTATTTATTGCAATACATTCCTGATATTTAAGATTACGGGTGACAGCATTGTTGCCAAGGCTAACTTCGGCTTCAAGTTTAAGTATATCATCTTGAACCAATCTCTGGTAGGCATTGACCATAGGGCCCCTGAAATTAATAGGATAAAACTTCGACCCATGTTTCTTAGGTCTCTCAAGTTTTTCCTTGGAGCTCTCATGATCATCGCCTTCCAAATTATACAGTTCATTAAGTGTTGCAGCAGAACATGCATCAATAAATGGCAAATGAGGGGATATGTTATCAACATTAGATTAAAAAAACTCATTACATTCCTGTTCACTTCCTTTATCAGTTAGGGCAAAAAACCTTTTCAAAGACAGTTTACGAATAAACTTATTAACGTCCAAAAGTGTGTTGAAACCTGAGAGTCTATTCGTGGGGGCAAAACCCAGGCCTTTGGACAACACTGATTTTTCATTTTCCTTTAACTCGTATTGGGAAATGTTAATAACATTAAGTCCTTCTACCAAAGGTGTGGCTGGTGATATTGGACTTATTGCTTCTGTGTGCTCAAGCTTGAATCTGAAGGAAACCACTTCAGCATCAGATGAAGGAATTACACTATCCCAATCTGAGATTTCACCCTCAGAGGCTACCAAAGTATCCTCCTCCGATTTATGCGAAAGAGGAGTGGGGTCAGCCTGAACAGGATCTGATACCTTATCTGATTTTATAATTTTCCTCTTACGCTTCCCCTGCAGCATGGGAATGACTGCTAGCGCATCAGATACCGCCGTATATACCTGGGCTGCAATTTCAGCTTTTAAAAACACTCCAACCGGAGATTGAGAGGAACCGCAGGCATGTGACGTTGCTGCAGATTGGGCCATATTAAAGAGAGGCTGTGGTAACGCCTGGACAGCATCATCCTGAGGGAATGGTGGCTCAAACAAAAAGTTTGTCTTTATATAAGAGTTCTATCTATACAAGAACTGCAAAAAGGAAAAGGGGGTTCTACTTGGGCATCCAAGCAGAGTTTGCACAGAAAAGAAGGACTAGACTCCAAGTCCATTTTGCATGAGAAATTATAACACAATTTTCCTGTTTAATTTCCGTTAAAAAAAAGAAACCGTTACTGTCTCTTTAAAAATTAAAAAAGAAAACGACAATGTACTAAAAAAAACTAAGAAATAACTTAAGCAAAGGGGCTCTACTCTTTAGCACAGTTGAGGTGCCTACCTGCTCCTCCTGACACCGGGTGACAAGCTGGATTGTCGAAAACGGAGCCTGTTGTATCCATAGCAGAACACAAGCGACAGAGAGGGGAACTAAAATAAGTCAGTGCGACTGATTTTCTGATGAAACAGCGCCAAAGGAAAACGGTGTGCATAAAAGAGACACGCCCCCTTAATGACGTCATGCCAAGTATTGGCTAGAAGCCGCATAAACTAGTGCCGTTACTGTTAACAGTCCCCACATCAAAATGACTGCACATATAAGCAGTACACTTCTGAGCCACCAATAAAAGAGAACAAATAAAGTTTCCCTTTGTTCCCTTATTCTACCGCCACACAGTACCCTGCATCCTGCCAGAAAAAATCCTGCTTCAGGAATTCTTGCCCAATATGGTGCAGTTATGTGTTGCAGACAGATCACCAAGTATGAGAGGAAGCCACTCCTCACAGAGACCTGTGGATAGATGAAATGAACAGAGTAAGCCTACTCTGGCATTCTGTTTGCGGGCAGCAATTCTGTCAGGAAAATGCAGTGAGGCCCACCATACAAGTTCCTAACTGCTTGAAAGCTACCACAGCCCTACTGAAGAGATTAACGTGGAGTACAGCTAAACCCAGCTTGTCAGGGAAGATCAGAGCAAGCCTGCTCAGGCTTCTAAAAAAAAAAAATCATGATAGAAGAATCTTAATCAGACACTTAAAACTTCACCTCCTCCTTGCACTGAAGGCAAAGAGAATGACTGGGGGTTGTGGGAAGGGAAGTGATGCTTAACAGCTTTGTTGTGGTGCTCTTTGTCTCCTCCTGCTGGCCAGGAGTGTTATTCCCAACAGTAATTGATGTTCCGTGGACTCACTGTGTCTTAAGAAAGAAATGTATTTTTTAAATGAGTTTCCTTCAACTATGCAGGCCATTTTAGTGGAGTTTCTAAAACCTGTTATGATGGCTGTTTTATTTTATTGCATATAAATAGAACATGAATGTTTTGGAAGATGGATCAGTGCATTAAGTTAGCAGTTTCCCTATAAAACAAACTGCACAGTGATAATGAAACCCTGGGAGACGCAATTGAAGGTCAACTGGACATTTTTTAATGCCTGTGTAAGCTATGATTACAAATCCACAATCATACGAATGCAGCCGTTCTCCTTTAGGGCCAGATGATCAAAATCTCTGCAACATGGAAATCTTTGGGGGCTTTTTTATGGGCATTACATTGTAATATAGGTCTCCCTGAACCCTGCATAGCAAGATAAACAGCTCTCAAGCTAAAAATTGCCTTTCTAAAAATTTTTGAAGCACCACACAGTACTAACAAGACTTTTTAGATCATTCTTTAAGACCAGAGAGCTTTAGAAAATAGGGGTCCCCCTAGTCTCCTCTAATGTCATGAAAGAAAGCAACTAATTAAAACGTAAAAAGAAAAAAAAGAAGGGCCAGATAGATAACACACTGTATGTTATTTTCTGCTCAGCCTCACGCAAACAATCAGGTATTCAAAGTTGTTGGCTAAAACTATTCTCAAAAGCACCCATTTCTTATATAGCGCACCCTATACTTTCAATGGGAAAAGGTAGATGCAAGTTCATTGCACTCGTATTACAAGTTATTGGAGCACACAATTCAAAATACAGCTTTTGCTTTTTATAGTTTTGAAAACCATGTATTAAAGGGACATTGTACACTAGATTTTTCTTTGCATAAATGTTTTGTAGATGATCCATTTATAAAGCCCATCTGGGTGTGTAATATAAAAATGTATAGTTTTGCTTATTTTTTTTAATAACATTGTGCTGATTTTAAGACTCCTTAGCAAGCCCCAAAGTGTCAGATGTATACATGCTCCTGTTTGTCTTATCAGTCTTTTCATATGCAGATATGCAGGGAAGGGGGGTTGTCTACTCCCATACCCTTTCACTGGATGTCCCAGTCTAACCTCATCAACAGTGCTAAACTTCGAGCTTCTAAGTAAGTTTTTAAAAGGTTTTATACTGGATTTTTAGATCATTATCTGTGCATATTATTCTTTATAGTAGTGTCTATAACATGCAGTTATATGAAAATTGGTGTATACTGTCCCTTTAAGTATTATTGCTTGTTATTGTGAAGTCAAAAACATGGAAATAAAGAACTTTGCTCTCCATCAGCTTTGCACTCGAGCATTTAACCAACATAAATTGAAATGCGAGCCCACATAGAAATCCATTATCTGAAGGAAATTATGCATCACGCTACCCAACATGAATCACCTAGACTGCACTATTCTACCACGTGCACAGTAAATATTAACCATGGGCTAGTAATACCAGTGCAAAAAGGCAAGAGTTTTAAATTGCGCTCCAGCAATGTTTATGCTCCAAACTGTTTTCAGTTTTGCATACAAATTGTAATCTGGCCCTGAAAATTTTTTGAAAAAATTTAAATCAGGGTGTACATAAATATATATAAAAGTATATAAACAAAAACAGTGTTTCTTGCTCTTGATTGTAGATTAATCTAACATCCAGGCAGATGCCAACCTCTCGCAACCTGTTAGTTCCTGGCTGCAGCATTACTAGTAAAGTATAATAAATGTAAAATTAAAATCTAGAGAAACATTAAAGGAATAGTGTAGTCAAAATTAAACTTTCATGATTCACATCTATTTTTCTTTGTTCTTTTGGTATCTTTATTTGAAAAAGCAAGAATGCAAGCTTAGGAGTCGGCCTATTTTTGGTTCAAAACCTGGGTAGCACTTTCTGATTGGTGTCTAAATGTAGCAACCAATTAGCAACCGCTACCCAGGTTCTGAACCAAAAATGGGTCGGCTCCTTACATTCAAATAAAGATACCAAGAGAATGAAGAAAAATGATAAAAGGAGTAAATTAGAAAGTTTCTTTAAATTGCATGCTCTGAGTCATGAAAGTTTCATTTTGACTTTAAGCAAATACGTTTACAGATACGCTGTTCCAAGAAGACACGTAACATGCAATTTGCTTACATTTCATTTACATTTCTGAACTATGTATTTTTTATATCTCAAGTGTAATTTTTCTCTTCTTCCTGCAGCTCACCAGGACCTTATAAAAGTCCTAGAATATCAAGAGCCACCTAGCAACACCCCTGATGCAAACACTTGTCACCCACTCCTTTCTTGATGTGATATGGATCTGCCCAGTCTGCTGTGATTCGTCCCCAGTTTGTCATGACTCCATCCATGAATATATCTGACTAAACCACCAGCCTCCCCATACAGAATAGTGTCTAGGAAATGTTCTGAGGTGTGCACATTTTATCATGTCTGCAGAATACTGTAAGGAATAATATTAACAGTAATGTTCCTTTAAAATCTTAGATTTGAAGTAGAAATGGAAGACTAACGAGCTATTGACCTTAAACATAGCTGAATATATTTAGTACTCTACCAAAAAACAAATATAGCCTTGAGGTAAAAGAATTGAACACAGAAAGAGCAGATGGGACAAATTATGAATTTCTTGTTTCTATGACACTACGCTATAGATGCACCTGAATTAATAGCAATGAAATAAACATTTTTTAAAAAAAAGCTACATTTTTACCCACATCATACAGAAAGACACAGTCTGTTTTCATTCAGATAAAAAAAATAAAAACCACACTGTACTATACTTATAACATTAAAAATAATATAAACTATAAACAATCTGTATTGGCAGATTATGCAATGCACAAATTATAAGCAATGCATCCATGTCATGTAATATATACAGAAATCAAGAAAAGGTATATGAACCAGCAAGTGCCTGTGTATAATGTGAAATACAACCACTCCAGTGTGCTAAATGAGTTTTTAGAGTAACCGATTACAAACATAGTGTCATCACATAAATGACAAATGATCTGCCCTTCACGCACTTTTATATAATGTTTGCATACTGTCCAGCATTATAAAGTATTAACCTTAGCCCAGGTGTAAGTGGGAGGGCAGATATAAGTGATCCCAGTTCAGAATCTGTGTGGTGTTAGGGGTTTATGTGATATGGGCAGGTATGGGTGTTCCAAAACCACAAAAAAAAAAAAAAAAGCCTCATAATCAGCTAGAATCCAAGAAATGAACTACAAAACTTCTATCACAGTGGTACTTGACCCCTATAAGACTTCAGTACATTTCTAGAACTCAAATGGTAGATGGTGGAGGGGATGTGGGAGAAAGGCAGATCTATTGCATATGTGGTGGACCTGTGAAAACTCAGTCAACTAAACTCCCAACAGAACCATATGTTCTACTTTTTCATAAACTCCCAAACTTCAAAGAAAGTCAAAACCTTGTTACTCTTTATAATGCTTAAAAGGACAGTTTACTACAGAATTGTTATGGTTTAAAAAACATAATTTATGTAAGAACTTACCTGATAAATTCATTTCTTTCATATTAGCAAGAGTCCATGAGCTAGTGACGTATGGGATATACATTCCTACCAGGAGGGGCAAAGTTTCCCAAACCTTAAAATGCCTATAAATACACCCCTCACCACACCCACAATTCAGTTTAACGAATAGCCAAGAAGTGGGGTGATAAGAAAAAAGTGCGAAAGCATATAAAATAAGGAATTGGAATAATTGTGCTTTATACAAAAAAATCATAACCACCACAAAAAAGGGCGGGCCTCATGGACTCTTGCTAATATGAAAGAAATGAATTTATCAGGTAAGTTCTTACATAAATTATGTTTTCTTTCATGTAATTAGCAAGAGTCCATGAGCTAGTGACGTATGGGATAATGACTACCCAAGATGTGGATCTTTCCACACAAGAGTCACTAGAGAGGGAGGGATAAAATAAAGACAGCCAATTCCTGCTGAAAATAATCCACACCCAAATAAAAGTTTAATGAAAAACATAAGCAGAAGATTCAAACTGAAACCACTGCCAGAAGTACTTTTCTACCAAAAACTGCTTCAGAAGAAGAAAACACATCAAAATGGTAGAATTTAGAAAAAGTATGCAAAGAGGACCAAGTTGCCGCTTTGCAAATCTGATCAATCGAAGCTTCATTCCTAAACGCCCAGGAAGTAGAAACTGAACTAGTAGAATGAACTGTAATCCTTAGAGGCGGAGTTTTACCCGACTCGACATAAGCATGATGAAATAAAGATTTCAACCAAGATACCAAAGAAATGGCAGAAGCTTTCTGGCCTTTTCTAGAACCGGAAAAGATAACAAATAAACTAGAAGTCTTACGGAAAGACTTAGTAGCTTCAACATAATATTTCAAAGCTCTAACAACATCCAAAGAATGCAACGATTTCTCCCTAGAATTCTTAGGATTAGGACATAATGAAGGAACCACAAATTCTCTACTAATGTTGTTGGAATTCACAACTTTAGGTAAAAAATCAAAAGAAGTTCGCAACACCGCCTTATCCTGATGAAAAATCAGAAAAGGAGACTCACAAGAAAGAGCAGATAATTCAGAAACTCTTCTGGCAGAAGAGATTGCCAAAAGGAACAAAACTTTCCAAGAAAGTAATTTAATGTCCAATGAATGCATAGGTTCAAACGGAGGAACTTGAAGAGCCGCCAGAACCAAATTCAAACTCCAAAGAGGAGAAATTGACTTAATGACAGGTTTTATACGAATCAAAGCTTGTACAAAACAATGAATATCAGGAAGAATAGCAATCTTTCTATGAAAAAGAACAGAAAGAGCAGAGATTTGTCCTTTCAAGGAACTTGCGGACAAACCCTTATCTAAACCATCCTGAAGAAACTGAAAAATTCTCGGTATTCTAAAAGAATGCCAAAAAATGATGAGAAAGACACCAAGAAATATAAGTCTTCCAGACTCTATAATATATCTCTCTAGATACAGATTTACGCGCCTGTAACATAGTATTAATCACAGAGTCAGAGAAACCTCTTTGACCCAGAATCAAGCGTTCAATCTCCATACCGTTAAATTTAAGGATTTCAGATCCTGATGGAAAAAAGGACCTTGCGACAGAAGGTCTGGTCTTAACGGAAGAGTCCACGGTTGGCAAGAGGCCATCCGGACCAGATCCGCATACCAAAACCTGTGAGGCCATGCCGGAGCTACCAGCAGAACAAACGAGCATTCCTTCAGAATCTTGGAGATTACTCTTGGAAGAAAAACTAGAGGCGGAAAGATATAGGCAGGATGATACTTCCAAGGAAGTGAAAAAATGCATCCACTGCCTCCGCCCAAGGATCCCGGGATCCGGACAGATACCAGGGAAGTTTCTTGTTTAGATGAGAAGCCATCAGATCTATTTCTGGGAGTTCCCACATTTGAACAATCTGAGGAAATACCTCTGGGTGAAGAGACCATTCGCCCAAGTGCAACGTTTGGCGACTGAGATAATCCGCTTTCCAATTGTCCATACCTGGGATATGAACCGCAGAGATTAGACAGGAGCTGGATTCCGCCCAAACCAAAATTTAAGATACTTCATTCATAGCCAGAGGACTGTGAGTCCATCCTTGATGATTGATGTATGCCACAGTTATGACATTGTCTATCTGAAAACAAATGAACAACTCTCTCTTCAGAAGAGGCCAAGACTGAAGAGCTCTGAAAATTGCACGGAGTTCCAAAATATTGATCGGAAATCTCACCTCCTGAGATTCCCAAACCCCTTGTGCTGTCAGATACCCCCACACAGCTCCCCAACCTGTAAGACTTGCATCTGTTGAGATTATAGTCCAGGTCGGAAGAACAAAGAAGCCCCCTGAACTAAACGATGGTGATCTGTCCACCATGTCAGAGAGTGTCGTAAAATCGGTTTAAAGATATTAATTGAGATATCTTTGAGTAATCCCTGCACCATTGGTTCAGCATACAGAGCTGAAGAGGTCGCATGTGAAAACGAGCAAAGGAGATCGCATCTGATGCGGCAGTCCTAAGACCTAACATTTCCATGCATAAGGCTACCAAAGGGAATGATTGTGACTGAAGGTTTTGACAAGCTGATATCAATGTTAAACTTCTCTTGTCTGACAAGGACAGAGTCATAGACACTGAATCTATTTAGAAACTTAAAAAGGTTACCCTTGTCTGAGGAATCAATGAACTGATTGGTAAATTGATCCTCCAACCATGAACTTGAAGAAACACCACAAGTTGATTCGTATGAGATTCTTCGAAAATGAGAAGACTGAGCAAGTACCAAGATATCGTCCAAATAAGGAAATACCAAAACCCTGTTCTCTGATTACAGAAAGAAGGGCACCGAGAACCTTTGAAAAAAATTCTTGGAACTGAGGCTAGGCCAAACGGTAGAGCCACAAAACTGGTAATGCTTGTCTAAAAAGAGAATCTCAGACACTAAAAGTGATCTGGATGAATCGGAATATGCAGATACACATCCTGTAAATCTATTGTAGACATATAATGCCCTTGCTAAACAAAAGGCAGGATAGTCCTACAGTAACCATCTTGAATGTTGGTATCCTAACATAACGATTCAATAATGATAGATCCGGAACTGGTCTGAAGGAATTGACCTTCTTTGGTACAATGAAGAGATAAAATAAAACCCCAGCCCCTGTTCCAGAACTGGAACTGGCATAATTACTCCAGCCAACTCTAGATCTGAAACACATTTCAGAAATGCTGAGCCTTGCTGTGTTAACTGGGACACGAGAAAGAAAAAAATCTCTTAGCAGGAGGCCTTAACTTGAAGCCAATTCTGTACCTTTCTGAAACAATGTTCTGAAACCAGAGATTGATAACGGAATTGATCCAAATTTCTTTGAAAAAAACGTAATCTGCCCCATACCAGCTGAGCTGGAATAAGGGCCGCACCTTCATAGGTACTTAGGAGCTGGCTATAGGTTTCTATAAGGCTTGGATATATTCCAAACTGGAAATAGTTTCCAAACTGATACCGCTCCTGAGGATGAAGGATCAGGCTTTTGTTCCTTGTTGTGAGGAAAGGAACGAAAATGATTATTTACCCTGGAAAGAAAGGGAAAGCAAAGTCGAGTTAGAAGACATATCAGCATTCCAAGTTAATCCATAAAGCTTTTCTAGCTAAAATAGCTAGAGACATATACCTGACATCAACTCTAATGATATCAAAAAGATGGTATCACCAATAAAATTATTAGCATGTTATAGAATAATAATAATGCTATAAAATTATAATCTGTTACTTGTTGCGCTAAAGCTTCTAACCAAAAAGTTGAAGCTGCAGCAACATCCGCTAAAAATATAGCAGGTCTAAGAAGATTACCTGAACATAAGTAAGCTTTTCTTAGAAAGGATTCAATTTTCCTATCTAAAGGATCCTTAAATGAATTACTATCTGCCGTAGGAATAGTAGTACATTAGCAGGAGTTGAGACAGCCCCATAATCTCAGGGATTTTTGCCCCAAAAAACTCTAATCTGTCAGATGGCACAGGATATAATTGCTTAAACGTCTAGAAGGAGTAAATAAATTACCCAAATTATTCCATTCCCTGGAAATTACTTCAGAAATAGCATCAGGGAGATTAAACACTTCTGGAATAACTACAGGAGATTTAAAAACCTTATTTAAACGTTTACATTTAGTATCAAGAGGACCAGAATCCTCTATTTCTAATGCAAATAATTCTTCTTAAGTAAAGAACGAATAAATTCCATCTTGAACAAATACAAAGATTTATCAGCATCAACCTCTGAGACAGGAACCTCTGAACCAGAAGAACCATTATCAGTATCAGAATGATGATGTTCATTTAAAAATTCATCTGAAAAAAGAGAAGTTTTAAAAGACTTTTATGTATACTAGAAGGAGAAATAACAGACATAGCCTTCTTAATGGATTTAAAAAATAAAATCTCTTATGTTATCAGGAACACTCTGAAAATTAGATGTTGACGGAACAGCAACAGGTAATGTAACAGTACTAAAGGAAATTTTATCTGCATTAATAAGTTTGACATGACATGCAATACAAACAACAGCTGGAGAAACAGATACCAAAAGTTTATAGCGGATACACTTAGCTTGGTAGCTCCAGCACTGGGCAGTGATTTTCCTGAAGTATCTTCTGACTCAGTTGCAACGTATGTAAAAGAAAAAAACAACATATAAAGCAAAATTGATCAAATTCCTTAAATGACAGTTTCAGGAATGGGAAAAAAATGCCAGTGAACAAGCTTCTAGCAACCAGAAGCAATAAATAATGACACTTAAATAATGTGGAGACAAAAATGACGCCCATATTTTTTAGCGCCAAAAAAGACGCCCACATTATTTGGCGCCTAAATGCTTTTGGCGCAAAAAATGACGCCACATCCGGAACGCCGACATTTTTTACGCAAAAAAACGTCAAAAAATGACGCAACTTCCGGCGACACGTATGACGCCGGAAACAGAAAAAATGTTTGCGCCAAAAAAGTCCGCGCCAAGAATGACGCAATAAAATGAAGCATTTTCTGCCCCCGCGAGCCTAACAGCCCACAGGGAAAAAGTCCAATTTTTTAAGGTAAGAAAAAATGATTGAAACAAATGCATTTATCCCAAAAATAAGGAATGTTGAACATTCTGAGTCAAGGCAAATAAATGTTTGAATACATATATTTAGAACTTTATAAACAAAGTGCCCAACCATAGCTTAGAGTGTCACAGAAAATAAGATTTACTTACCCCAGGACACTCATCTACATGTTTGTAGAAAGCCAAACCAGTACTGAAACGAGAATCAGCAGAGGTAATGGTATATATAAGAGTATATCGTCGATCTGAAAAGGGAGGTAAGAGATGAATCTCTACGACCGATAACAGAGAACCTATGAAATAGACCCCGTAGAAGGAGATCACTGCATTCAAATAGGCAATACTCTCCTCACATCCCTCTGACATTCACTGCACGCTGAGAGGAAAACCGGGCTCCAACTTGCTGCGGAGCGCATATCAACGTAGAATCTAGCACAAACTTACTTCACCACCTCCATAGGAGGCAAAGTTTGTAAAACTGAATTGTGGGTGTGGTGAGGGGTGTATTTATAGGCATTTTAAGGTTTGGGAAACTTTGCCCCTCCTGGTAGGAATGTATATCCCATACGTCACTAGCTCATAGACTCTTGCTAATTACATGAAAGAAAGATAGATTATCCCTTTATTTACCATTCCCCAGTTTTGCATAACCTAAACGGTTATATTAATATACTTTTATCTCTGATTACCTTGTATCTAAGCCTCTGCCCCTTTTTCAGTTCTTTTAACAGACTTGCATTTTAGCCAATCAGTGCCGACTCATAAATAACTCCATGGGAGTGAGTTCAATGTTATCTATATGGCACACATGAACTAGCCCTATCTAGCTGTGAACAACTGTCAAAATGCACTGAGATAGGAGATTGCCTTCAAGGGCTTAGAAATTAGCATATAAGCCTACCTAGGTTTTGCTTTCAACAAATAATACTAAGAGAACAAAGCAAATTTAATAATAAATTGGAAAGGTCTTTAAAATTGCATGCCCTATCTGAATCATGAAAGTTTAATTTTGACTAGACTGTCCATTTAACAGTGCTAAAATTCTCATTCCCCAGAGGTGGAAATCCCCAGAGGTGCCATCATTGAACCTCTGGAAATACCAAGTTGAGACATTACTTTAATTAGAGAGGTACCACTACCTCAAAACTGGTAGAGTTGAAACTCTTGAACTAATAAAATTCAGGTGGAACTCAACTAAAGGAAATTAAGAGGGGCCTCCTCTCGCAGCCTTCTAACAGATCTGTTTTTTCTACCCTCCTTTCTCTCTTCATTCTTCCCTTTTCCTTTCTTACAGGGTATAACCATTTGGTCTTCATTATAATAGACCCAGATTCTAGTACTGGTCAAAAGTTTTGCAAAATACTTTTTCTCTCTAAATCTCAACCAACCATTTGTTTTTTTATTTTATCTTTTTATGCTGTAAGTTCCTTGTTACAGTAATATATACTCCTGCAGTATAGTACAAACTACCTAATGTACACAGAAATAATGTAATGTTTCATGTTCCACTTTAGAGCACATCAGTTGAGTATTAGGCCTTTTGTTAAATAGTGACTGTCCATCGCTGTGCTGCATATTAATCATCCATTTTTAACATAGAAAAAGGTACAGGTTCCCCCTAGCCAAGATGAACAAGTTTACAGCATACAGCAGAGTACACTCAAGGGTTATGGAGAGGATAAAACAGACAGCAGTTTCCTGTAATGAAGAGGAAACAATTCCTACACTGCACCCATAATCATCCCCTTCAGTTCAGTCCCCAATGTGACCTGGATTGTAACATCATAATATTGTGAATTATGGTGATAATAAGATTTAAGCACCCTCAGATAACGCTTATGAGCCAGGCTTTGCAAATTAATAAAAAAGGTATGAAAATGAAGTTGCCCTACATACTGGTCCAACATAGTATACTGCCTTCTGGCACTCTCTGCATATTATACAGCTCTAAATGAGTGAGCAAACATTAGATTCAAACTTGCTATGCAGGTTGTTTCAGGGGACATTACCCGTTATTGCTAACATTAAGCAAGCAATGTAAATTCATACATTTCAAAAATAGAGAAAAAAAAAATAGCAGAAGAAGTTGTAGTATTTTTTGGACCAAAATATTTATTAGAAATATAAAGAAAGAAAACAGTGGTATTACTATATATGTTGTAAATGTGATAAATAGTAGTTTGGGGAAATTAATTGGGGAAAAAAATTAAAGGGATATTAAACACCAGACATTTTCTTTTGTAATTAAGACAGCATATACAACTTTATGCTTTGTTCCCATGGTATTCATTGTTGAAGAGATACCTAGTCATGAGCCTGGAGCACTAAATTGCAGGAAATAGTGCTGCCATCTAGTGTTCTTGCAAAAGTCTAGAGCACTAAATTGCAGGAAATAGTGCTGCGATCTAGTGTTCTTGCAAAAGTCTAGAGCACTAAATTGCAGGAAATAGTGCTGCCATGTAGCGCTTTTGTAATCGAGTGACATTCTTGTAAACTGCTGCTATATAGTGCTCCAAACACATGCATTCTCCTGAGCTTAAAGGGACAGTATACACTAATTTTCATATAATTGCATGTAATAGACACTACTATAAAGAATAATATGCACAGATACTGATCTAATAATCCAGTATATATATATATGCAGCAGAGGAAAAAAAGGCACTCAACGGGTCTTAGCTCACTATATATATATATATATATAAATATATATATATATATATATATATATATATATTTATTTATGCTTGCCTGATAAATTTATTTCTTTTTTCACACGATGAGTCCACGGATCATCTTAATTGACTTAATTCTTTCAGTAGGCTGCTGTCCAGCAGTCTCATATGCCAGGCGGATGATACTCCTCAGCCAAAAAGAAAGAGAGGTAGCCGTAGCTTTCTGACCCCTATGCTTTCCAGAATAAACATTGAATAATGAAGATGATTGACGGAAATCCTTAGTCGCCTGTAAGGATTAGGACACAAGGAAGGAACAACAATTTCCTGATTAATATTCTTATTTGAAACAACCTTAGGAAGAAATCCAGGTTTGGTACGTAAAACCACCTTATCAGAATGAAACACAAGATAAGGCGAATCACATTGTAACGCTGAGAGCTCAGAAACTCTACGAGCAGAAGAAATAGCAACCAAAAACAAAACTTTCCAAGATAACAACTTAATATCTATGGAATGCATGGGTTCAAACGGAACCCCTTGAAGAACTCTAAGAACTAAATTCAAACTCCAGGGACTCTGCCCCTTTAAGGAACTCGCTGATAACCCTTTCTCCAATCCTTCTTGGAGAAAAGACAGAATCCTGGGAATCCTAACTTTACTCCATGAGTAGCCCTTGGATTCACACCAATAAAGATATTTACGCCATATCTTGTGATAGATTTTTCTAGTGACAGGCTTACGTGCCTGTATTAAAGTATCAATGACCGAATCTGAGACTCCCTGCTTAGATAAGATCAAGCGTTCAATCTCCAAGCAGTCAGCTGCAGAGAATTTAGATTTGGATGTTGGAAAGGTCCTTGAATGAGAAGGTCCTGTCTCAAAGGAAGTTTACACAGTGGCAGAGAGGACATGTCCACTAGATCCGGATACCAGGTCCTGCGTGGCCACGCAGGCGCGATCAGGATTACTGAAGCTCTCTCCTTTATGATCCGAGTGTGGAAGGAGAGGAAATGGTGGAAACACATAAGCTAGGCTGAACGACCAAGGCACTGCCAAGGCATCTATCAGTTCTGCCTGGGGATCCCTCGACGTGGATCCGTATCTTGGAAGCTTTGCATTCTATCACCCACAAGTGTCTGCGAAAACACGTCCCCTGGGACAGATGATCCAGCGACAACCACCAAAGAAGAGAGTCTCTGAGGAGATAAATTTGCATAGTCCCCATTCCACTGTCTGAGCATGCACAGCTGCAGTGGTCTGAGATGAAAACGAGCCAACGGAATGATGTTCATTGCCACTACCATTAATCCAATTACTTCCATACACTGAGCCACTGATGGCCGAGGAATGGACTTAAGGGCTCGGCAAGTATTTAGAATCTTTGATTTTCTGATCTCCGTCAGAAATATCTTCATGTCTACCGAGTCTATCAGAGTTCCCGAGAAGGGAATCCTTGTCCGTGGAACTAGTGAACTCTTTTCTAGGTTCACCTTCCAACCGCGAGTTCTCAGAAAAGACAACACTGTGTCTGTATGAGATTTCGTCAGATTATAAGTCGACACCTGAATTAAAATATCGTCCAGATAAGGCGCCACTGCTATGCCCCGCGGTCTGAGAACCGCCAGAAGGGACCCTATAACCTTTGTGAAGATCCTGGGTGCTGTGGCCAACCCGAAGGGTATAGTCTCCATCTTGAATGATGGGACTCTGAGAAACTTGTTTAGACACTTGAGATCTAAAATGGGTCTGAAAGTTCCTTCTTTTTTGGGAACCACGAAAAGATTTGAGTAAAACCCCTGTCCCTGTTCCAGTTTTGGAACGGGACAAATAACTCCCATGGTAGAGAGGTCTTTAACACAGCGTAAGAACGCCTTTCTTTTTATCTGGTCTACAGACAATCGTGAAAGATGAAACCTCCCTCTTGGGAGAAAATCCTTGAATTCCAGTTGATACCCGTGGGTCACGATTTCCAATGCCCAGGGATCCTGAACATCTCTTGCCCAAGCCTGGGCAAAGAAAGAAAGTCTGCTCCCTACTAGATCCGGTCCCGGATTGGGGGCCGCCCCTTCATGCTGTCTTTGTAACAGCAGCGGGCTTCTTTGTTGTTTACCTTTGTTCCAAGCCTGGTTGGGTCTCCAGACGGACTTGGACTGAGCAAAATTCCCTTCCTGCTTTGTGGAAGAAGAGGAAGCAGAGGGTACTCCTTTAAAATGTCGAAAGGAACGAAAATTATTTTGTCTATCTCTCATCTTAACAGACTTATCCTGAGGTAGGGCATGACCTTTACTTCCAGTAATGTCAGAAATGATTTCCTTCAACTCAGGCCCGAATAGGGTCTTACCCTTAAAAGGAATAGCTAAAAGCTTAGATTTTGATGACACATCAGCTGTGGTATACCTTTAACTCTAACCCCTCCTATGTGGTCTCCTCCCTATTTAAGGACTACCTGTAACATTCATTCACTGCCTGATTATTGAAGTCATACCTACTCTGTTGTAGCTATTCTTATTTCAGGTCTCCTATCACTTGAATCCTGAGCAAAGTAACATTCCAATATTTACTTTTGCTTCCATTGAATCTCTTATGATCTTGTCGCAACTTTGTTATTACCGAGCCTGGATCATTGAACGGCCGGATCTACTTTTTTACCGCTACCCGGAAGTAAGCCGCATTCACACACGCTGCCAGTCCCAGACACGGATCTCCCAATGCGGTAACGGAACACTCACGGTCCACAAGGTGGTAACGTACACGAACAAAACTAAAGCCTTTAAGCTTCTTACCTGCTTGTTTGTTGTCACCATTCTGAATTATTGGGCAAATCCTATTATCTGCAATATCCATTACAAACAAACAATGTGTGTCTGCGGAGTGTCTGAACTTGTAAATATTTTAGGATGTGTGTGAATGCGTGAAGTAAAAGGAGATCATTTTGTTACTATCATTACTGATTTAGACCGTGTCAGTATCTCTACTCCATCTGTGGCTCTCATTTAGATATATATTGAACATATGATATATATCTTATTAATAAATCCTTATCTTTATTAACACTTAAGTCTGTAGTTAATACATAAATTCATCATATATTAAATGTCTCATGTTGTCTAATCAGGATACATAGAAGTTGTTTTCTGATTAGTACAAAAAAGAGCAACAAGCTCTAATTTTAGGGCTAACCTTTATAACAATTGCACAAATACTTGTTTTCTGAATTATAAAGCTCAATATACCACATAATAATCAGGCCCAAAGACAATCAAAACTTTTTGATTCAAAATATTTACCATTATGGATCCTAATGAAATAAAAAAGGAGTTTAATAATGTCTATCTCAAACTTGATTATTTAGCAAGAGCAGTGACTGAAGTGCAGACTGAAAATGCTGCACTTAAAACAATAGTTAAAGATTATGTTTCACAAAAGCCTCATGATCCACCTGAACCTCATATTAATTATCCACAACCTTTCTCAGGGAAACGTTCTGAGTTAAGGGAATTTAAGAATGCCTGTAACTTATTATTTTCCCTTAGACCTAAGACTTATCACACTGAGCGGATTAAAGTATGTACCACAATATCTTTCCTACAAGGTGAACCAAGGACTTGGGCTAATAGGTTTTTTGAAAACAATAACCCTATCCTAGATTCATTACAGGATTTTTTTTCTGCTTTGACTAGTCTATATCAAGACTCAAATACTCAAATAAATGCTGAAACGAGATTAAGGTCTTTAAAACAAGGTAAGAGAAATGTGGAAGATTATACCACTGAGTTTCAGATGTGGGCAGAGGACTCTCAGTGGAATGAAATCAGTTTAAAGAATCAATATCGTCTGGGTTTGTCTGAATCACTCAAAGATGAACTTTCCCGTCTTGAGATCCCAGATACCCTTGAGGGTCTTATCAAATTAAGCACTTCTTTGGATCGACGTTTGAGAGAAAGGAGAGCAGAGAGGGCCTCTTATGATAACCCATCCAGGAAACCTTATCAAGTCACAACAAGTCATGATAGAGCTCATGGCAGTGCTACCCCTATGGAGATAAGAGTTCTTAGAGGACCTCTGCCACCAGAGGAAAAAATTAGGAGGTTGGAAAATCTCTGTTTATACTGTGCTCAAAAGGAACATGCAGTATCCACTTGTCCTTTGTTAAAGAAACAAAAGAATGGTAAGGCAATAACCAGTGACTTTATTTACAGCATTGCAAATGATACACACATGACTTTGTCCATTTCTTTACAGTGGGACCAGAAAAATATCCAAACCAAGGCATTAATTGATTCAGGAGCATCCGGCAATTATATTGATTCCACCTATGTAAATAAAAATAAAATACCAGTTATTTGCAAACAAAACCCTGTGTCCATTAAGTTAATAGATGGTTCATTCATAGAACAAGGGCCTATTACACATCATACTGTTCCCCTGCTTGTAACATCATCTCAGGGACACACTGAATATTTATCTTTCGATCTCATATCCATACATCAGCATACTCTCATCCTAGGGTACCCTTGGTTGAAGAAACACAACCCAAACATAAATTGGGTTTCAAATAAGGTAACATTAGATTCTGCCTTTTGCTCAAACACTTGTTACCCACATCAAACCATAGCATCACTTGATAATGGTTTACCCTCGTGTTATCAGGATTTGGCAGAAGTATTTAATTTAAAAGAGGCAGAAAACCTTCCACCCCGTAGGGAATTTGACTGCCCTATCGATATAATACCTGGTTCCAAAATCCCCCATGGTAAGATCTATCCTCTCTCTCAAGAGGAACTTCAATATATTAGAAATTACCTAGACGAAAATTTACGTAAGGGATTTATTTCACACTCCACATCCCCTGCAGCTGCAGGAATGTTTCTAGTAAGAAACAAGGATGGTACCATAAGACCTATTATTGATTATCGGGCATTGAATAACATCACAATAAAAAACAGGTACCCTTTACCTTTAATACCTGAACTTTTGGAACGTCTAACTGGTGCAACTATTTACGCCAAATTAGATTTAAAGGGAGCTTATAATTTGATTAGAATCAAGGAAGGTCACGAATGGAAAACGGCATTCAGAACCAGATATGGCCTTTTTCAATATAACGTAATGCCTTTCGGTCTGAGTAATGCCCCAGCAACTTTTCAGTTTTTTATAAACGAGATATTTCGTGACCCGATTGACGTTTGTGTCATAATATACCTAGATGACATCCTAATTTATTCTAGAACACCACAGGAACATGAAAAGCATGTACGCTGGGTACTAACTCGTTTAAAAGAACACAAATTATATGCTAAACTGGAAAAATGTTCTTTTCATGTCACAGAAATAAAATTCTTGGGTTATATCATCAGTCCCAACAAAATACAAATGGATCCGGAGAAGGTTTCAGCAATTTTGAATTGGCTTACTCCAACTTCAACAAAATCTGTACAACGATTCATTGGTTTTGCGAATTTTTATAGAAAGTTTATTAAAAATTTCTCTTCAATCGTTAAACCATTAACAGCACTTACTAGTGAAAAACAAAGATTTAAGTGGACGGAATCCACAACTCATGCTTTTAACAAGTTGAAAGAATATTTTACAACAGCACCCATCCTAGCTATGCCAGACTTTGATTTGGAATTTATCCTTGAAGTCGATGCATCCGACTCAGGTATCGGTGCAGTATTATCACAACAAGATAAGAACAAGACTGAGATTCATCCTATTGCTTTCTATTCGAAAACGTTGACTAGCGCTGAGAAAAACTATAGCATAGGAGATAAAGAACTTCTAGCTATAAAACGTGCCCTAGATCACTGGAGACATTTATTAGAAGGTTCCAAACTGCCTTTTAAGATTTATACAGATCATAAAAATCTTGAATTCCTAAAAACAAGTAAGACCTTGTCTGCACGGCAAGCAAGATGGTCGATATTCTTTGATCGTTTCAATTTTCTCTTAACATACAGACCGGGACACTTGAATACCAAAGCCGATGCTCTCTCTAGACTACATGATCAAAACACTCAAGATCAAATCAACCAAATCATTCCAAAAGAAAAAATTATAGGTTTACTAACACCTTTAGAAGAAGAGGTATTAAAAGAATTAAAGCATGAACCACCACATGGAATAGACTGTCAGAAAGATTCCAATACTGGTCTTTTTTACCATAAATCTAAACTCTATATCCCCCAACAAATGAGATCTTCCATTCTTAAACAAACCCATGATGGGACACTAGCGGGTCATCCAGGTATTTCTAAAACTATTGACCTAACCAGGAGAAATTATTGGTGGCCACTCATGGATACTTATATAACAAATTACGTAAAACATTGTGATACCTGCGCCAGAAATAAGTTAGTACACAAAAGACCATCAGGTCTTTTATCTCCTCTGCCTATTCCTGACAAACCCTGGAGTACCATATCAATGGACTTTATTGTTGAGTTACCTGAATCCCACCATTACAATACTATCTTAGTTGTCATTGACCATTTAACAAGACTGGCTCATTACATTCCCCTAAAAGGTCTCCCTACAGCTTTCACAACAGCTCACGTTTTCCTAGACAACATAGTTCGCTTACATGGACTGCCAAAAGTTATTATAACTGACCGTGGTACTCAGTTTACCTCTAATTTTTGGAGATCTTTATGCAAGCTAATCAAGATTGATTCAAGATACTCGACTGCATTTCACCCCCAGACAAATGGTCTTACGGAACGACTTAACCAAACCCTTGAGCAATATCTTTGTTGCTACATAACTCATCTACAGGATGATTGGTCATCTTATTTACCTTTGGCGGAGTTCTGTTACAACAATACCACTTCTTCATCAACTAAACTATCCCCATTCTTCGTTACTTACGGATATCATCCTACCACCATCTCTTTATCCTCTCAACAAGTGAACTCACCCTCTGCATTGGATTTTGCGACTACTTTACAAGAAAGGCTGGACATCCTGAATAAACATCTTTCAGAAGCTAAAGATTATCAGAAAAGGTTGTATGATACCCATCACACAGCCGGTCCTTCTTATCAAATTGGAGATTTAGTTCTGCTCTCGACAAAGAATCTTAAGCTTTCCGTTCCTAGTAAAAAGCTTGCAAATCAATACTTGGGTCCTTTTAAGGTATCTAAAATAATCAACCTCAATGCTGTGAGATTGGAGCTTCCTCAGGATTTTAAGATTCACCCCTCTTTCCATGTCTCTTTGCTGAAGCCATATCTTCCATCACCTCAGTCCCTCTCCTTGTCTCGACCACCTCCGATACTCATTGATGATCGAGAGGAGTATGAAGTCGAAGCTGTGTTGGATTCTAGGATCCATAGGCGGAGGTTGGAGTACCTTGTGAAATGGAAGGGTTATGGTTCGGAGGATAACTCTTGGCAACTTCATTCTGATCTTCGCACTCCCCGTCTTCTGCGAAATTTTCATCGCCGCTATCCTGAGAAACCTAGCTTGGAATCCCCTGGGGTGCTTCCTTGAAGGGGGGGAGATGTGGTATACCTTTAACTCTAACCCCTCCTATGTGGTCTCGTCCCTATTTAAGGACTACCTGTAACATTCATTCACTGCCTGATTATTGAAGTCATACCTACTCTGTTGTAGCTATTCTTATTTCAGGTCTCCTATCACTTGAATCCTGAGCAAAGTAACATTCCAATATTTACTTTTGCTTCCTTTGAATCTCTTATGATCTTGTCGCAACTTTGTTATTACCGAGCCTGGATCATTGAACGGCCGGATCTACTTTTTTACCGCTACCCGGAAGTAAGCCGCATTCACACACGCTGCCAGTCCCAGACACGGATCTCCCAATGTGGTAACGGAACACTCACGGTCCACAAGGTGGTAACGTACACGAACAAAACTAAAGCCTTTAAGCTTCTTACCTGCTTGTTTGTTGTCACCATTCTGAATTATTGGGCAAATCCTATTATCTGCAATATCCATTACAAACAAACAATGTGTGTCTGCGGAGTGTCTGAACTTGTAAATATTTTAGGATGTGTGTGAATGCGTGAAGTAAAAGGAGATCATTTTGTTACTATCATTACTGATTTAGACCGTGTCAGTATCTCTACTCCATCTGTGGCTCTCATTTAGATATATATTGAACATATGATATATATCTTATTAATAAATCCTTATCTTTATTAACACTTAAGTCTGTAGTTAATACATAAATTCATCATATATTAAATGTCTCATGTTGTCTAATCAGGATACATAGAAGTTGTTTTCTGATTAGTACAAAAAAGAGCAACAAGCTCTAATTTTAGGGCTAACCTTTATAACAATTGCACAAATACTTGTTTTCTGAATTATAAAGCTCAATATACCACATAATAATCAGGCCCAAAGACAATCAAAACTTTTTGATTCAAAATATTTACCATTATGGATCCTAATGAAATAAAAAAGGAGTTTAATAATGTCTATCTCAAACTTGATTATTTAGCAAGAGCAGTGACTGAAGTGCAGACTGAAAATGCTGCACTTAAAACAATAGTTAAAGATTATGTTTCACAAAAGCCTCATGATCCACCTGAACCTCATATTAATTATCCACAACCTTTCTCAGGGAAACGTTCTGAGTTAAGGGAATTTAAGAATGCCTGTAACTTATTATTTTCCCTTAGACCTAAGACTTATCACACTGAGCGGATTAAAGTATGTACCACAATATCTTTCCTACAAGGTGAACCAAGGACTTGGGCTAATAGGTTTTTTGAAAACAATAACCCTATCCTAGATTCATTACAGGATTTTTTTTCTGCTTTGACTAGTCTATATCAAGACTCAAATACTCAAATAAATGCTGAAACAAGATTAAGGTCTTTAAAACAAGGTAAGAGAAATGTGGAAGATTATACCACTGAGTTTCAGATGTGGGCAGAGGACTCTCAGTGGAATGAAATCAGTTTAAAGAATCAATATCGTCTGGGTTTGTCTGAATCACTCAAAGATGAACTTTCCCGTCTTGAGATCCCAGATACCCTTGAGGGTCTTATCAAATTAAGCACTTCTTTGGATCGACGTTTGAGAGAAAGGAGAGCAGAGAGGGCCTCTTATGATAACCCATCCAGGAAACCTTATCAAGTCACAACAAGTCATGATAGAGCTCATGGCAGTGCTACCCCTATGGAGATAAGAGTTCTTAGAGGACCTCTGCCACCAGAGGAAAAAATTAGGAGGTTGGAAAATCTCTGTTTATACTGTGCTCAAAAGGAACATGCAGTATCCACTTGTCCTTTGTTAAAGAAACAAAAGAATGGTAAGGCAATAACCAGTGACTTTATTTACAGCATTGCAAATGATACACACATGACTTTGTCCATTTCTTTACAGTGGGACCAGAAAAATATCCAAACCAAGGCATTAATTGATTCAGGAGCATCCGGCAATTATATTGATTCCACCTATGTAAATAAAAATAAAATACCAGTTATTTGCAAACAAAACCCTGTGTCCATTAAGTTAATAGATGGTTCATTCATAGAACAAGGGCCTATTACACATCATACTGTTCCCCTGCTTGTAACATCATCTCAGGGACACACTGAATATTTATCTTTCGATCTCATATCCATACATCAGCATACTCTCATCCTAGGGTACCCTTGGTTGAAGAAACACAACCCAAACATAAATTGGGTTTCAAATAAGGTAACATTAGATTCTGCCTTTTGCTCAAACACTTGTTACCCACATCAAACCATAGCGTCACTTGATAATGGTTTACCGTCGTGTTATCAGGATTTGGCAGAAGTATTTAATTTAAAAGAGGCAGAAAACCTTCCACCCCATAGGGAATTTGACTGCCCTATCGATATAATACCTGGTTCCAAAATCCCCCATGGTAAGATCTATCCTCTCTCTCAAGAGGAACTTCAATATATTAGAAATTACCTAGACGAAAATTTACGTAAGGGATTTATTTCACACTCCACATCCCCTGCAGCTGCAGGAATGTTTCTAGTAAGAAACAAGGATGGTACCATAAGACCTATTATTGATTATCGGGCATTGAATAACATCACAATAAAAAACAGGTACCCTTTACCTTTAATACCTGAACTTTTGGAACGTCTAACTGGTGCAACTATTTACGCCAAATTAGATTTAAAGGGAGCTTATAATTTGATTAGAATCAAGGAAGGTCACGAATGAAAAACGGCATTCAGAACCAGATATGGCCTTTTTCAATATAACGTAATGCCTTTCGGTCTGAGTAATGCCCCAGCAACTTTTCAGTTTTTTATAAACGAGATATTTCGTGACCCGATTGACGTTTGTGTCATAATATACCTAGATGACATCCTAATTTATTCTAGAACACCACAGGAACATGAAAAGCATGTACGCTGGGTACTAACTCGTTTAAAAGAACACAAATTATATGCTAAACTGGAAAAATGTTCTTTTCATGTCACAGAAATAAAATTCTTGGGTTATATCATCAGTCCCAACAAAATACAAATGGATCCGGAGAAGGTTTCAGCAATTTTGAATTGGCTTACTCCAACTTCAACAAAATCTGTACAACGATTCATTGGTTTTGCGAATTTTTATAGAAAGTTTATTAAAAATTTCTCTTCAATCGTTAAACCATTAACAGCACTTACTAGTGAAAAACAAAGATTTAAGTGGACGGAATCCACAACTCATGCTTTTAACAAGTTGAAAGAATATTTTACAACAGCACCCATCCTAGCTATGCCAGACTTTGATTTGGAATTTATCCTTGAAGTCGATGCATCCGACTCAGGTATCGGTGCAGTATTATCACAACAAGATAAGAACAAGACTGAGATTCATCCTATTGCTTTCTATTCGAAAATGTTGACTAGCGCTGAGAAAAACTATAGCATAGGAGATAAAGAACTTCTAGCTATAAAACGTGCCCTAGATCACTGGAGACATTTATTAGAAGGTTCCAAACTGCCTTTTAAGATTTATACAGATCATAAAAATCTTGAATTCCTAAAAACAAGTAAGACCTTGTCTGCACGGCAAGCAAGATGGTCGATATTCTTTGATCGTTTCAATTTTCTCTTAACATACAGACCGGGACACTTGAATACCAAAGCCGATGCTCTCTCTAGACTACATGATCAAAACACTCAAGATCAAATCAACCAAATCATTCCAAAAGAAAAAATTATAGGTTTACTAACACCTTTAGAAGAAGAGGTATTAAAAGAATTAAAGCATGAACCAACACATGGAATAGACTGTCAGAAAGATTCCAATACTGGTCTTTTTTACCATAAATCCCCCAACAAATGAGATCTTCCATTCTTAAACAAACCCATGATGGGACACTAGCGGGTCATCCAGGTATTTCTAAAACTATTGACCTAACCAGGAGAAATTATTGGTGGCCACTCATGGATACTTATATAACAAATTACGTAAAACATTGTGATACCTGCGCCAGAAATAAGTTAGTACACAAAAGACCATCAGGTCTTTTATCTCCTCTGCCTATTCCTGACAAACCCTGGAGTACCATATCAATGGACTTTATTGTTGAGTTACCTGAATCCCACCATTACAATACTATCTTAGTTGTCATTGACCATTTAACAAGACTGGCTCATTACATTCCCCTAAAAGGTCTCCCCTACAGCTTTCACAACAGCTCACGTTTTCCTAGACAACATAGTTCGCTTACATGGACTGCCAAAAGTTATTATAACTGACCATGGTACTCAGTTTACCTCTAATTTTTGGAGATCTTTATGCAAGCTAATCAAGATTGATTCAAGATACTCGACTGCATTTCACCCCCAGACAAATGGTCTTACGGAACGACTTAACCAAACCCTTGAGCAATATCTTTGTTGCTACATAACTCATCTACAGGATGATTGGTCATCTTATTTACCTTTGGCGGAGTTCTGTTACAACAATACCACTTCTTCATCAACTAAACTATCCCCATTCTTCGTTACTTACGGATATCATCCTACCACCATCTCTTTATCCTCTCAACAAGTGAACTCACCCTCTGCATTGGATTTTGCGACTACTTTACAAGAAAGGCTGGACATCCTGAATAAACATCTTTCAGAAGCTAAAGATTATCAGAAAAGGTTGTATGATACCCATCACACAGCCGGTCCTTCTTATCAAATTGGAGATTTAGTTCTGCTCTCGACAAAGAATCTTAAGCTTTCCGTTCCTAGTAAAAAGCTTGCAAATCAATACTTGGGTCCTTTTAAGGTATCTAAAATAATCAACCTCAATGCTGTGAGATTGGAGCTTCCTCAGGATTTTAAGATTCACCCCTCTTTCCATGTCTCTTTGCTGAAGCCATATCTTCCATCACCTCAGTCCCTCTCCTTGTCTCGACCACCTCCGATACTCATTGATGATCGAGAGGAGTATGAAGTCGAAGCTGTGTTGGATTCTAGGATCCATAGGCGGAGGTTGGAGTACCTTGTGAAATGGAAGGGTTATGGTTCGGAGGATAACTCTTGGCAACTTCATTCTGATCTTCGCACTCCCCGTCTTCTGCGAAATTTTCATCGCCGCTATCCTGAGAAACCTAGCTTGGAATCCCCTGGGGTGCTTCCTTGAAGGGGGGGAGATGTGGTATACCTTTAACTCTAACCCCTCCTATGTGGTCTCGTCCCTATTTAAGGACTACCTGTAACATTCATTCACTGCCTGATTATTGAAGTCATACCTACTCTGTTGTAGCTATTCTTATTTCAGGTCTCCTATCACTTGAATCCTGAGCAAAGTAACATTCCAATATTTACTTTTGCTTCCTTTGAATCTCTTATGATCTTGTCGCAACTTTGTTATTACCGAGCCTGGATCATTGAACGGCCGGATCTACTTTTTTACCGCTACCCGGAAGTAAGCCGCATTCACACACGCTGCCAGTCCCAGACACGGATCTCCCAATGTGGTAACGGAACACTCACGGTCCACAAGGTGGTAACGTACACGAACAAAACTAAAGCCTTTAAGCTTCTTACCTGCTTGTTTGTTGTCACCATTCTGAATTATTGGGCAAATCCTATTATCTGCAATATCCATTACAAACAAACAATGTGTGTCTGCGGAGTGTCTGAACTTGTAAATATTTTAGGATGTGTGTGAATGCGTGAAGTAAAAGGAGATCATTTTGTTACTATCATTACTGATTTAGACCGTGTCAGTATCTCTACTCCATCTGTGGCTCTCATTTAGATATATATTGAACATATGATATATATCTTATTAATAAATCCTTATCTTTATTAACACTTAAGTCTGTAGTTAATACATAAATTCATCATATATTAAATGTCTCATGTTGTCTAATCAGGATACATAGAAGTTGTTTTCTGATTAGTACAAAAAAGAGCAACAAGCTCTAATTTTAGGGCTAACCTTTATAACAATTGCACAAATACTTGTTTTCTGAATTATAAAGCTCAATATACCACATCAGCAGACCACGATTTTAGCCATAACGCTCTACGCGCTAAAATGGCAAATCCTGCATTTTTTGCCGCCAATTTAGCAATTTGAAAGGCGGCATCTGTAATAAAAGAATTAGCTAGCTTAATTCTATCCAAAATGTCCTCTAAAGGGGTCTCAACCTTCAGAGACTCTTCTAGAGCATCAAACCAAAAAGCTGCTGCAGTAGTAACTGGAACAATGCAAGCTGTAGGTTGTAAAAGAAAACCCTGATGAATAAATAATTTCTTTAGAAGACCCTCAAACTTCTTATCCATAGGGTCTTTGAAAGCACAACTGTCCTCAATAGGTATAGTTGTACGCTTAGCCAGGGTAGATATAGCTCCCTCCACCTTAGGGACCGACTGCCAAGAGTCCCGAATGGTGTCTGATATAGGATACATTTTTTTGAAATTAGGAAGAGGAGAGAACGGTATACCTGGTCTGTCCCATTCCTTTTTTATAATTTCCAAAATTCTTTTAGTTACCAGAAAAACATCAGTGTAAGTAGGCACCTCTAGATATTTGTCCATTTTACACAATTTCTCTGGTGGTATCACAATAGGGTCACAATGATCCGGAGTCGCTAAAACCTCCTGAAGTAACAGGCGGAGGTGTTCAAGCTTAAATTTAAAAGGACATGACGTCCGAATCTGTCTGAGGTAACATATTTCCTGAGTCTGAAAGTTCTCCCTCAGACAGCAATTCCCTGACCCCCAATTCAGAGCCCTGTGAGGGTACATCGGAAAAAGCCAATAAAGCATCAGAGGATTCAGTATTCACATTAATACCTGACCTACTGCGTTTACCCTGTAACACTGGTAATTTAGATAATACATCTGTAAGGGTAGTTGACATAACTGCAGCCATATCCTGCAGAGTGAAAGAATTAGATGCACTTGAGGTACTTGGCGTCACTTGTGTGGGCATTAAAGGTTGTGACACTTGGGGAGAATTGGTTGGCATATCCTGATTCTCTTCAGACTGAGAATCATCCTTAGGCACTTCTTTACCTAAAATATGCTTTTTACATCGTAAGGCCCTTTCAGTACAAGAGGTACACAAAGTAAGAGGGGGTTCCACATCGGCTTCTAAACACATAGAGCAATTAGTTTCCTCAATGTCAGACATGTTGAACAGACTAGCAATAACCACAACAGTTGTATAACACCTTATTTATTGATTTCAACAATTTTTTGAAAAATGTGTACTGCGCCTTTAAGAAATAAAAAAGTGCACAATTTTTCCTAAACTGCCTAAAACGTTAACGCTACACAATTAAATGTACTTATTCAATTGGGCCAAAAATTATTTCACCCTATGAGCAAAGGGTGAATTTAACCTCTAAAAAACATTTTAGGGCAAAAAATATATTTTAAGTGAAAAAATGACCCCTGCACATCTGTGGCGCCTACCTGCCCCCAGGGTACTGCAAAATGACTCTACAACAATCCGGTGAACAGAACACACGTTTAGGCCCCACCGGAGCTAATGCCTGCTGCCTTCTCAGTCAGTAAACCGAGGGTGTGAGCGCACGAAAATAGGCCCCGCCCATCATGGACGTCTTTCTACCAGTCTGTATAACCGCATGGGAAGCGGTTTGCAAAGTAAGCCATGCGGCCCCCTCAAAACACTACTATAACACTGCAGCCCTACTGACTATTTGTTACTATCAAATAAAAAACGTCAAGCTGCCTCTCCCAGTGTCCCATTGATATAACCCAATACAATGTCAAAATAAAGATATAAACATAGGATTTTCAGTAATACCCTCTGTGTACTGGTCTACTGCTTACCCCTTCCCTTGCAGGGAAAAAATGTCAGCCAGTTCTGATATACCAAGTCTCCTCAGAAATAAAAGACTGAACATACCTCAATGCTGCTTGTAGCATGAAACCGTTCTCCACACTGAAGATTTCTCTTGCACTACCTTCAATTCTTGATTGAAGAATCTAAAACTAACACCTCACTTTACCTCTTCCTATTACTAACACAGGCAAAGAGAATGACTGGGGGTGGAGGGAAGGGAGGAGCTATATATATATAGCTCTGCTGTGGTGCTCTTTGCCACTTCCTGTTAGCAGGAGGTTAATATCCCACTGGTAAGGATGAAATCCGTGGACTAGTCGTATCTTGTAGAAGAAACTTGTTTAGACTCTTTAGATCTAAAATGGGTCGAAACGTGCCCTCCTTTTTGGGAACCATGAAACGATTTGAGTAAAACCCCTGTCCCTGTTCCAGTCTTGGAACGGGACGAATTACCCCCATAGTAGAGAGGTCTTTTACACAATGTAAGAACGCCTTTTTTTTTTTTATCTGGCCTGCAGACAATCGTGAAAGAAGAAACCTTCCCCTTGGGAGAGAACTTTTGAATTCCAGCTGATACCCTTGAGACACGATTTCCAGTGTCCAAGGATCCTGAACATCTCTTACCCAAGCCTGGGCAAAGAGAGAAAATCTGCCCCCTACTAGATCCGGTCCCGGATCGGGGGCAGCCCCTTCATGCTGTTTTGGTAGCAGCAGCGGGCTTCTTGGGTTGTTTACCCTTGTTCCATGCCTGGTTTGGTCTCCAGACTGGCTTGGCCTGAGCAAAACTCCCTTCCTGCTTGGCGGAAGAAGATGAATTAGAGGGGGCTCCTTTAAAGTTCCGAAAGGAACGAAAATTATTCTGTTTACCCATCAGTTTAGCAGATCTATCCTGAGGTAAGAGATGACCCTTACCTCCCGTAATGTCAGAAATGATCTCTTTCAAGTCAGGCCAGAATAGGGTTTTCCCTTTGAAAGGGATAGCCAAAAGCTTAGACTTAGATGGCACATCAGCAGACCAAGATTTTAACCATAACGCTCTATGTGCTGAAATGGCAAATCCAGCATTCTTAGCCGCCAGCTTGGCAATCTGAAAGGCGGCATCTGTAATAAAAGAATTAGCCAGCTTAAGAGCCTTAATTCTGTCTAAAATACTGTCTAAAATATCCTCCAAAGAAGTCTCAGTCTTAAGAGACTCTTCTAAAGCATCAAACCAGAAGGCCGCCGCAGTAGTAACTGGTACAATGCAGGCCGTTGGTTGTAAAAGGAAACCCTGATGAATAAACAATTTCTTTAGAAGACCCTCCAATTTTTTATCCATAGGGTCTTTAAAAGCACAACTATCCTCAATAGGAATAGTTGTACGCTTAGCCAGGGTAGATATAGCTCCTTCCACCTTAGGGACTGTTTGCTGCGAGTCCCGAATAGTGTCAGATATAGGATACATTCTTTTGAAAT